>NC_056628.2:171764895-171807395 GCF_002870075.4 Lactuca sativa
ATATATATATATATATATATATATATATATATATATATATATATATATATATATATATATATATATATATATATATATATAGGGTTAGGTTCATTTGAGACCACCTATATTTTGTGAGACCGTGAAACGCATTTTTTTATTTTTTTAATTTTTTTAGTTAATTCAAGTTCCAAAAATAATATTTAAAAAAAGAATTTTTAGATTTTTTCATTTATTCTGCATTTTAAAATTATTTTTTAGAATATGTCAGTGTAATATTCTATTAGAATATTTCACGTATTTTTCAAAAAAAATGGAATTTATATAAATTTATTTATTTATTTATTTATTTTTAGTTAATTTAAGTTTCGAAAATAATATTTAAAAAAAGAATTTTTAGATTTTTCCATTTATTCTGTATTTTAAAATTATTTTTTAGAATATGTCAGTGTAATATTCTATTAGAATATTTCACGTATTTAAAAAAAAAAACGGATTTTTTTTTTTAGTTAATTCAAGTTCCGAAAATAATATTTAAAAAAAGAATTTTTGGATTTTTCCATTTATTTTGCATTTTAAAATTAATTTTAGATTTGATTTCACGGTCTCACAAAATTAGAATGATCTCAAATGAACCTGAACATGTATATATATATATATATATATATATATATATATATATATATATATATATATATATATATGTTAGGTCCAGTATAGTGTTGCGTCTATTTGGCTCGTTAGCTAGTCCAATGTTTATCTCCGGTATGGGTCTGTCCATCCGTGAGTTTTGTAGGGTTTAATATAAATAGATGTTTGCATGCATCCTAGTAGATGATGATTAGTAACGATTAGAGAAGTATTGTTCAGCATATTCATCGTTCTTATTTTGTAACCCTGGAATCCTCTACAGTGGAAGTTCTTAGTCGAGCTCTGCTGAGGATCGAGTAATCTAATCATTCGACACATTCTGATTCATATTTGTGTTTTGTTTTTACTATTTTTACATTCATTACTTACCTGTTACGAAGATATAATCGATCAAAGAGTTATTTTTTTAACTCATCAATTGGTATCAGAGCAGGAGGCAGTGTAATTCATACACATCTTTTCTGTGAAAGAGTTTGCGATTAGGGTTATTCCGCATTAACTAATATTTATTGAGCCGTCATTCCATAATTGACATAACTCACCATTTATTTATTTTGCCCTAATATTACATATTACAAGTCTGATCTTTCAAACAGGTTAAACGATCAAGCATGGACGAGTCACAATCTAATCCCATCAACATCTCAAACAGTATCGGATCAACGACGAAGATTCCTATTCTTTACACCCAAAATTACGAAGTTTGAGCGCATCATTTTGAAGATTATGTCATCGGATCTGAAGACAATGAATATCTTATTTGGGAAGCAATCGTATCTGGACCGTTTGCTCACTCAGGAACATCAAAAATCATTAAAACCTAGAAAAGAGTATAATGATCTGTTAAAGGACGTAAAGGACGTTGCTCAAGACGAAAAGGAAAAGTTTCAGTGCAACATTAAAGCATTGAGACTGATTCGATTCGCTCTTCAATCAAATACATTCAGGTTGGTGAGTTCATGCAGCACCGCTAAAGAAATGTGGGATAGGCTGCGAGAGCTATATTCTACACATGAAGATTTGGAGCATTCTATTCAGACCTTGCTTTTGTCTGAGTTTGGTGAATTTAAGCAGAATTCTGATGAAACTGTTACTTAGACGTTCGATCGCTTCAATCATCTTCTTAGCAAGATGATCAAACACGATATAGAAAGGAAGCTGGTGAATTTAAACAGAATTCTGATGAAACTGTTACTCAGACGTTCGATCGCTTCAATCATCTTCTTAGCAAGATGATCAAACACGATATAGAAAGGAAGTTGATTGAACAAAAGGTTACCTTTTTGAATGGCCTAAGATCCGAGTGGAGAGCTTTCGTGTCCATCGTTAAAGCTCATGAGCAGTTCAAGTCTTATTCTTTAGCAAAGCTGGTGGGAATTCTGAAATCCCAAGAAAAGATTGTCCTGCAAGAGAAAAATGTGGTCTCAAGTTTAGGGTCTGTGGCCCTCCTGTCTAAAAGCAAAAATGTGGTAGAAGATGAAGATCTGAACCTAGAAGACTATGATCTTACTTCTGAAGATTATACTATGATGGTGTCTAATCCAAAGAGGTTCATCAAGAAAAGGTTTCCTACCGATAAGAACCGAAATTGGCAGGGAAGCTATAGTTCTGAAAAGGTTAGAGAGGAGCCGAAGACAGAGGAACCAAAGAAAGAGGCGAAAGTTGAAGGAGATTCTGGTGTGAACTGCTACTACTGTGGAGGAAAGAACCACTATGCCAAAGACTGTGTTTTGAAGAAAATGGCAGAAAAGGATGAAGAAAAAGATGAAGAGGCTGTGTTGATGAAAAAGCTGGAAGAGATCAAGAGAAAGAAAGCCGCTACTAACCCTTCTATGAATGCTTTAATTGTACATGGTTCGGCAGCGGATGATGAGTTCGGTGGCGTGCAGGTCTGGTCAACCGACTTAGAGGATGATGAAGTCAGGAAGCCATCTCATGGAAAGGCGTATGTTGCAAGAGGTGATGAAAGCAGTGGGAAGTGTTTGATGGTGATAGATGTATCTCAAATGAGGGGATACAATACAGACGGTGGGAATGAGGACACCAAGGAGCGAGAGGACTTATGCTTCACATCAAAACCTCTCAGGGTGCAGATCAATGAGCTTGATGAATTGATCAAGAAGGTACAATCCATTTTTATTTCATTCAAAGTCCCACAAAATTCATATGAAAAAGAATTAAAAAGCTTAAATTCAAGAATCTCAAATCTAGATAGCTATTTAACTCAAACACGGGTCACCAATTCTAACCTAACTGACCAAATAAACAGGGTGTCATCCAAGAATGAGGAACGGAGGATGTGGATAGAGCTGAAGGAGTCGGAGCTGATTAAATCTAAGGACGAAAACATTTATTTACAAAGAGACAATTTAAAACTTTTGAAACAGAGAAATGTTTTTTGTTTAATTGCTAAACGTCTTTATGCTAACATCACTCAACCTCATCTAAACTGTGAAATAGGGCAGAAAATTCATCGCATGATTTTTCCCTTCCTTGAATTTAAGGAGGATGAAATCGATGCCGAAGCATATAATTGCGAAAGTGTAGTTTCGTCTGATGATGTGAATCCGACTTATATGTATGGTCTGGACAAAATCGAATCTTTTATAAAGTCCAAGGACCATAAGGACATGCTGAAAAACCTTTTGGATGAAAACGATAAACTGAAACTAAGGACCGAAACCATACAAAAATTTAATTCATTGAATGCCAACCTGAGTTCAGAAAATAAAATTGATGTTGAAAACGCGTCTGAGCTTAATGAGTATGATGATATGAGCGTAAATTATGTAGAGGATGAAGTCGACTGTTCTGAGTTTGTGAAGAGCGAACCCGAAAACCACAAAAATCTTATTTCTGAAAATTCTGTGGAGTTTGCTCGTTTGTTCCAAAATAAGTCCCCGATTTTTGAAGAAAAGGCTGTTGTGTACCAAAAGGTAAGAACAACTCCAAATCAGGTATATAAGGTCACAGGAGTAACCGAACATCAGACAGCCAAACTTACCGCCATAGTGAACGAAGATAATGCAGATGGTTGTGATGAGTTTTTCTGGTATGCTCCTATAGATAATGCTGACGAAACTGTTGGTCTGTCAGAGCGGATGTCCTAAAAAACCAAAGGCAGATATGTGCCAAAGCCACTAAACAAGCCTGACAACTTCGATGTGCCGAGCACTAATGGTACAAAAGAAGTTCCTGTAGAAGAAGTCACTTCTACAAGTGAAACATCATCTGTTAAAAGTGAACCGGCTGACAAGAAGCAGAAGCAAAAGGCCAACATCCACCGACAGCCGAAACAAGTGAAGGATCAAAAGCAGCAAAGGAATATGAGATACAAAAAGAATCTCTCAGAGAGAAAACAGTTTTGGCGATCTCAAAACGCCCATTTCTCTTATCATGACAAAAATTCAAAGTCAGAGAAAAGTGCTGTCAGGCTGCAAGAGAATAACAACAACCGAAAGGACAGGTTCGGTTCTGAAAGGTATAACAACCAAAGGGAAAGGTTCGGTTCAGAGAGCATCAGCTACCGAAAGTATAGGTTCGGTTCCGAGAGCAAAAGCTACCAAGGTTCAAGGTTCGGTCCCACTAATGACCAAAAACAAAAGGGTCACTTAGAAACTCAAATCAAGAAAACTTCTAGGTCCAAATTCTCTCTTTCTAATTCCTCTCAACCTCATTCTAAACCCAATTCTGTTCAAACTCAAAATCCAAAATCTTCAACAGATTTAAAAGGAAAATCGAAGGTTTCCTCAGTCAAGAATGATCAAAAGCATTCCAAGGCCCAAACGCCTAAACCTGAATCCAAACCGACTGTATCAAATCCTAACAAAATTAAAGTATTCACTATTAAGAAGAAAGATGAAACAACTTTAATTAAAAGAACATATCTTGTTGACATTACTCTTACTATTCCTGTTCCTGTGAAAGGCTCACGTGGACCCAAGAAACTTTGGGTTCCTAAATCTGCTTGATTCTTGCAGGTTATCAGTGACGAGCAGTTCGATGAAGAATGGTATATTGACAGTGGCTGCTCACTTCACATGACAGGAAGAAAGGAAGAGCTGAGGGAATTTCGATCTCTTCCAAACGGCGGGAATGTCAAATTCGGGAACAACTCATATGGCACGATAAAAGGTTATGGGATGATAACAAATGGAGACTTCACGATTAGAAAGGTTGCGAACGTTGAAGGGCTACAACATAACCTC
This sequence comes from Lactuca sativa, assembly GCF_002870075.4. Lineage (NCBI taxonomy): Eukaryota > Viridiplantae > Streptophyta > Magnoliopsida > Asterales > Asteraceae > Lactuca > Lactuca sativa. The sequence goes on from NC_056628.2 coordinate 171,769,734, forward strand.
ATCAGTGTATCTCAGCTTGTTGGAGGTACCGGTCTTAAAGTTTCATTTGACGATGAGGGTTCGGAAATAATAGAGAAGAAAACAAAAAGAGTGATTCTCAAATCAGAGCGCAAAGGCGAAATGTTTCCTCTCAATCTCAAACCTATCAAAGGAAATCCAGCTATTTGTCTGTTATCCAAAGCACACTCTGATGAAAGCTGGCTGTGGCACCAAAGGCTCTCCCATCTCAACTTCAAGGATATCAACAAACTTGTCACCGGAGGTCATGTTTGGGGTCTTCCATTGCTCAAGTTTGATCGAGAACATTTGTGTGCTGTGTGTGAAATGGGGAAGCATAGTCGTCAAAGTCACCCATCCATTATAAACACTAAAGTTGTTGAACCACTTGAGTTAATTCACAATGACTTGTGTGGCCCATCATCTATCGAAAGCATTGGCGGTAGTAAGTATATTCTTGTCATTGTTGATGACTTTTCACGTTTTACATGGGTGTTCTTTCTGAAGCACAAATCTGAGGTAACTGTCAAGCTAAAGATGTTTATTAAGTAGGTTGAAGTGCAACTGAGGAAAGTCGTTCGCAACATCAGAAGCGACAATGGGCTGGAGTTCAAGAATAAAGAATTTGAAGACTTTTTGGCAGGAAAAGGAACCAGTTACAACTTCTCAGCCCCCTACACCCCTCAACAAAATGGGATTGTCGAAAGACGAAACCGATCTTTGTGTGAGGTGGCCTGAACCATGCTAAGTTTCGCTTTTCTACCTTTATATTTCTGGGCTGATGCTATTGCTGCAGCATGTTTTACACAGAACAGGTCCTATCTCAATAAGCGATTCACTCTTACTCCTTATGAGATCATCAACAACAGGAAGCCGAACGTTAAATTCTTCCATGTATTTGGCTCACGATGCTTTATCTTCAACTCTAAAGAACATCGTAACAAGTTCGACGTTAAAGCCGATGAAGGGATTTTTCTGGGATACTCTCTTACTTCAAAAGCATACCGGGTTTTAAACAAGCGTTCAAGGAAGATTGAAGAAACGTATTATGTGACTTTCAATGACAGCTACGTCAAGAAGCTGAAGGCCACTGAAGAAACAGTTGGAGAAATTTTCTCTCAAACAGGCCAAGTCACGGCCTCGATTGCAAATTTGTTTGAGCGGTTTGTGGAGTTATTCAATGAACCGGAGAAGGCTACTCTCTCGGAAGCCAATGCAGCAGACAACAAAGTTGACCATCTGAAGAAAATCGTCGAAGACGCTGCCAAACGAATGGGTGAAGGAGAATCAGTTCCAAATGAACCTCCTCAACAAGGTGCTTCAGTTGAGGGGGAGAATCCATCTTCTTCAAAACAGCCGAGCTCACAAGTTGAGGGGGGGAACTCTTCTCCAGCTGCACCCGAAAGCTCTACTGCACCTGAAGGTACTGTAGCTCCCAAAAGCTCAACTGCACCCGAAAGTCCTGTAGCACCGGAAGGTCAACATACACCTGAAAGCTCATCAGTTGAGGGGGAGAATGCCGATATGTTTTACGACGATGATAGCCAATCTGAATTAGAAGAAATGGTAAATGCTGAATTGGATCCATCCTATGATCCAAATTACCCTCCCCTTGTCAAATGGACCAGAGATCATCTTGTTTCACAAGTTGTGGGTAATGTCTCTGAAAAGGTCTTGACCCGATCTCAACTGAAGGCAAAGCAAACATCTCTATTCTCAAAAGTAGAGTACTGCATGTTTAACTCTTTCGTCTCAAAAATTCAACCTAAGACAGTAAATACTGCTCTTGATCACTCTGATTGGGTTCAAGCTATGCAAGACGAACTTAATGAGTTCGAAAGAAATAAGGTTTGGCGCCTTATTCCAACTCCTAAAGATGCCTCGGTTGTTGGTCTCAAATGGGTCTTCAGAAATAAAATGGACAAGGAAGGCAATGTGATAAGAAACAAAGCTCGTCTAGTGGTGAAAGGATACTGCCAGGAGGAAGGAATCGATTATGAGGAAACTTTTGCTCCTGTAGCTAGGCTGGAATCTATTCGAATATTTCTTGCCTATGCTGAACACAAGAACTTTGAGGTCTACCAAATGGACGTAAAGTGCGCATTTCTAAATGGAGAACTTGAAGAAACGGTGTACGTGGAGCAACCTCCGGGATTCATCAATGAAAAGTACCCCAATCACTGCTATATTTTGGACAAAGCAGTTTATGGTCTGAAACAAGCACCTAGGGCTTGGTATGAAACGCTAACCAAGTTTTTAAAGATGTCCAAATTCAAACAAGGTTCGGTTGACCCAACCTTCTTTCGTAAGAAGGAAGGTAACCACCTTATGATTGTTCAAATCTATGTCGATGATATCATCTTTGGCTCAACGAATCCTAGCTTAACAGCTGAATTCAGAAAGCTGATGGAGACTAAATTTGAAATGAGCTCAATGGGTCCGATTAACTTTTTCCTTGGTTTAAATATTAGACAGGGACCTGAAGGCATCTTTATTAACCAGGAAGCCTACACCAAGACTCTCCTTGCTAAATTCGGCATGATGGGAGACTCAAAGGTTAAAGTTCCAATGGCGTTCGGCACCAAGCTCACTCCATCCTTAGATAAGCCAGCAGTCGATATTACGCTATATCGCCAGATGATCGGTTCTTTAATGTATCTTACTGCTAACAGGCCCGATATAATGTTTTCTTTATGTTATTGTGCTAGATTTCAGGCGAATCCTCGTAAACCTCATATGCTTGCAGTGAAGAACATACTCCGGTATCTGAAACGAACTACATCTCTCGGCTTATGGTATCCATCAAACATAGGTTTCTTCGTTCAAGCCTACTCAGATGCAGACCTTGGAGGTTGTGGACTAGACAGGAAAAGCACCACTAGAGGCTGTCAATTCCTTGATGGAAAGTTGGTTAGCTGGCAATCAAAGAAACTGACTTGTGTATCTCTGTCTATCGCTGAAGCAGAATACATCGCAGCTGCCTCCTGTACATCTCAAGTGATTTGGATCCAAAGCCAGCTCCGGGACTATGGACTCAATATGAAAAAGATCCCACTATATTGCGACTCAGAGAGTGCAATTAGGATCTGTCGTAACCCAGTGCAACACTCCAAGACTAAGCACATAGCACTGAGGTATCACTTCATTAAGGATCATGTGGAAGATGGGAACGTCGAAATTCATTTTGTTCGAACCACTGATAAACTGGCTGACATCTTCACCAAAGCTCTTCCTGAAGCTTCTTTCAACAAAATTCTACAAGGGCTAGGAATGATGGAATCGGAGTTAGTACCAAAAATTACCTCTCAAGATCAAAAGTAAGAAGCGAAATAAACCGAACGCTCGGGTGCGGGTCTTGTTCTGGTGTACCGAAATGAACTAAACGCTCGGGTTCGGTCGTATCATCCATTCTTTGCTTATCCCTCAAAGGTAGTTTCTTTGGTTGTAAATCTTTTGTATTATTCTCTCAAATTCATTTATCTTTTTGTCAAAGTTCTTTTCTTTTTCTATCTTATTTTTTTTGGCAACCGAAATAGACCGAACGTTCGGGTTCGGTTACAAAATTTTTCTCACCCGAAATAGACCGAACGCTCGGGTTCGGTTCCAATTTTTTTTTCAACCAAAATAGACCGAACGCTCGGGTTCGGTTCCAACATTTTTTTTTGTCTTATTTTCCTTTTTTTTTTTATCAAAAACTCCAAAAATAATTTTTTTTTATTTTTTTCTTTTCTTTATTTTATTTTAATTTTGGCTCTTATCTTTTTTGTATGTCTCTTTGTGGGTAAATCATTTCACTAGCTAAGTGTCCCTAGAAGCATGCTGTTGTATGTGTCCAAAGCCTCACCTGATTCAGAATAATGGCCTTACTGACTTGGTACAAAAAAACCTTGTCTTCCCAATTAGGCTCTCATATTTATTCTAATCATGAGCTACCTAACTCTCTTCTCACATGAGATAAGAGTTTTCTGCTTAGTCCCTATTTCTTTTACAGTAGAGGTACTTTGGTTTCTTTACACCATCGACATTACTTTTCTCCATCTCATTCGCTTCACAAACGTAACCCTTGAGACTCTCAGACATTACCACTGAGGTTTATGGTTGCATAATTTATGTGTTCATGATCTTAGCTTCGTGTCACTACGTGATAAGTGAAACCCACAATTCAATACCTACTATGCATTGACGGTGAACAATAAATTTGCTCTAGCTTTCACTAATGAATTGACGGACTTATCCATGGGGATACAATGTGAACTCTCTACTTTTCTTTTGAGTGATTCTTATGAAATTCTTAAATCCAATAACATTTCTTCCCTTGCAATCCAGTTTTATTTTTTTGAGATTTTACATACATTAGTTTACCTTGCCACTTAAATTATCTCCACCCTACTTGTTCAACAAACTACACTGGTCTCACAAGTACTTCGTTCGATTTCTATCTTATATCAAGATCAGGAATTCTGAATCGAAGCGAAAGCCACCCACATAAGCTTAATTAAAAGAAGCCTTTCAACACTTCTTAATAAGTGTCTGATCGTTATTCAACGGGAAACCACACAAACACTTTAAGGTCTCTCTTGACTTTGAAGGAAGAGATTCGTGCCCGGGATCCATTGTTTCGTGTCTTTATTGACATCACATAATACCTCAAAAGTGTTGCTTTGTTTCTTTTTCTTTTACACACTCAGCACGAAAATCTTTTTGATTTTTCAAAATTCTGGTTTCATTAATTACAAGGCATTTTAATTGGACTGGTTGTTATAAAATGGTTGTGGTTAAAATTGATCCACATGGGCGATTTTATTTTAAAGATGCCGTTAAACTCTAAAAGGATAAGATGACAAAATGCTGACTCAGGCGGGAGTCCAATCGATTTGATTTCAAACGACGCAAGAAAGCCAAGCGTGCGAATTGGAACCGTTTCATCTCAAAACGGCGCCTGATGGGAAGGCGTGTAAATCGGGACTGACGCTCTCTCTCATGCGTAATCATCGGCAACACCAACTGTCACGCGTCAATCGCCTCCGAGAAACTCTTCGTTTTTCACTCGAGATTTGGGAAAGATTCTTCTCTCTCCTTTACCCATAGTATAAAAGGCAACGTAAACCTCTGTTTACCTCTTTACTGCACCCATATTTCCAGAGAGCAAGAAAAACCCTCCAACACTCTACTGTTCATCATCTCTCCCATCTTCATCTCAACAATGGCGGATTCTTCATCAGTTCACGTAACTTCTCACATCTTGCCGATTCGTCCCCAGCAGAGTTTGATAATTGATCTTACTCCTCAGACATACGACGCTTTCATGTTCCCCATTATCGAATGCCTGAAGTACTCGCCAATCGCTCCTGCTCTTACCAGAGCTGAAGCAGTTCCCATGGAGTTCATGTCCCAGATTTTTGCCACAGCTCACTACGACAAGGTCGTCGAACAGATTTTCTTTGTTGTCTTCGAGCACAAGGCGTCGATTTCCAAGCAAAGCTGCTACACATTGTTAGGGTTTGACACTGATTCGTCGAGGGTTAACCCTGAAACCATTCCGATGGGTCATCTTTTCAACATGTTCTACAAAATGGGGTATACTGAGGTGTTAACCACAGTCACGAAGTTCAAGATATCGTGTCTGCCCCCTCAGTGGAATGGTATGTTTACAGTGCTTTTCAAGGGGTTGTCTGAAAGAATTGCTGGATCAGACAGGGCAAGTCGTCTTTTTCTCTCGATTCTGTACGGGGTCTACAATGGAATCAACATGGACTACGGGTCGGTCCTCTGGCAACAACTCATTCAGAGTCTTTCTTCCACTTCTCGACATTCAGAGATTTCATATGCCCGGTTTTGGACACTTGTCACTAAATGGGTGATGGACAAGTACCACATCCCCATTGTCGCTGGTGCTCCAATGTCATTGTTTCTGATGCCTCTAAATTTCCGTTCAACGGTTAAATTCCGGAAACAATGTATGGTGATGTTCCTGCTGACAGCCGGATTATTCGAACGTACAAGGAGTTCAGACGCTCTGGTCCGAGTGAGCTTACTTCAAAGATGCTCAAGTCAATCCACGATGCTGACAAGCCTGCCCCAAGAGGAAAGAAAGCTGACAAGGGGAAAGAAAAACAGGTTGCAAAGGGAGTTAAAGGCCCATCTCCCAAGAAAAGGAAAACCACTAAGGCTGCACAATCCCCGCCGCAGAAGAAGAGAAAAACCCAACCGAGGCGTAAACTGATTATCGCTTCATCCTCAAGCGAATCTGAGGAAGAGATATATGCTTTTGAAGGCTCGCCTCATGGTAACACTCCACCACGATCTCCTACCCCTGAAATTCACTTCTCTACTTCTCCTATCTCCTCTCCACCAGTTATAATTCCTGTTTCTATTCCCCCCATAACTTCCACCATTGAAATACCTTTCACCTCCATCCCAGTACCACCTCCCATATTTACCGAAGCAACCACCACCACCACTGCAGAAGTAAGAACCAACGTATCTGATACGGGGGTTCATACAAACGCACCCAAATCCACTTCAGCACCCAAACCCAGACCAACAACCGAACACACCACCCAACCCGAACCTACTACTACTACCGAGCCTCCAGCTTCACCACCACCATCTTCTCCTGCTCATGCATCAGAGGGTGAAGAACCACTTCTTGGCGGGGAGGACATGACCTTCGATTCGGTCTATTACAGTCCGTTTCAAGTTCAGAGTGACGATGATGACGATGCTCCTGTCACAAAGAGGCATCTCAAGGAGCTACATGATAAAATCGATTCGCTCATTCCCTCATCTTCTACATCTCAGTCCTCCATATCTGAAGCTGCCATTCAAAAAATTGTTGATGCTTTTTCCAAAGCTCATCAAGTTTCTTTTGATTCCGCCACTGCAGCCATTGATGCCTCAACCAAAGCTTGTCAAGCAGCGACCGAAAAAGTTGATAAACTATTCACTGATGCTTCTTCCTTACTAAAATCTTTACAGGAAAGTGCTGCAGCCACCAAGACAACGCTGGAACCCATTGTCAACCAGCTGGCTACATCAGTCGCATCTGAGCTGAAGTCGTTCGCTTCACTTCGTCAAACTATTTCTGACGACAACTCAGCTTTCAGAACAACCATTGAGGAGCGTCTCTCCAAGCTTCAAGAAGACTTAGCTGCTGAGAACTCTCTCATGGATGCTCTCGCAAGGAAGACTACCACTCTGAAAGTCAAGAGTCTTCAACTCTCCAAATCTCAATAGGAGATTGAGTCTCTTCGATCTGAAAGAGAGGTGGTTAAATCATGTGTTTCGGATTTCCACTCAGCTATCTCAAACATCCTTGAAGCACATGACCCGATCGTCAATTATTCTGTGAGGCGTGACCTTGCAGAGAAGCTTGCTCCTGCCCTCTTTCTTCTGAGCAAAATTGAAGGGCTCCTTGATTTCATGTCCATTCTAAAACAAGGGGGAGAAAAAGAGAATATGTCTCAACCGCCTCCTACTTCAACAGCAACACACACAATCGAACCTCCTCCAGTAGGCCAAGCCTCCGGTTCCGGTGTAAAAGACAAGGGCAAGAAGATTGCTAAGGAGAGCGATGAAGATGATAAGGAGACAATTGCCGACCTTCTGAAGCGAGAAGGTCGAGATAAAAAGGCTGACATCAGTGCTCGTGTGGCTAGAGAGGCTGAAGAAGCCGAAAGGAGACAGAAAGAAGCCCATGACCTTCTCGAGAGCAGGAAAACTCTTTTTCCTCCTTGGACTCTTGAAAAACTAATTTAAGAAGCCATCGAAACACCCAATATGTTGTGGCTAGAACCTGTGATCTCTTTAGATCGTTTTAACACTGTCGACTCTCAGTTCGATATGCCACTGACCCGAAAGGCGTTTATTTTTCATGCCTTTGCCAACATTGCTGAGTTCCCCCATCCTCATCCAAAGGTTGATCGGGACTTAGTCGAATTTTATCTGAGGGCAGCTCAACCACAATACCAAACTTGGAGCGCTCAGAAAATCGTCAATGTTCGAGTCCTAAAGCCGTATAGGGAAGGCAACTTCACCAACGTTCGGTTCAAGGTACTACGGGGATCTGCCAAGACCGAACATGCCATCTCACTTGCAGATCTTCCCAACCTTAATCCCGATGACTGGATTATCTTGCACAACATCCTTCTTACAAACGAAGCCGAATATGGTCCGATCATCGACCACTTTAAGAGGATGCTTGTATGCTATGTCATGGAAGTTGCTCTGATGGATCAGGAGATAGCAAGCGTATTCAAGAAGAAGCCTACCATATCTCCTGTTGGCTCTGCCAGTGATCTCAACATGATGCAGATGGGGAAGATTGACCCAAAGAGAAACTCCGTCATGTTTACCAGGAACGAAGGACAGAAATGTCTTTTTGCCTTGGCAGACAAACATCTCTACACCACTGCTTGTTTGGAACACGTTTTAGGGATCATCCATCGATGCAAGCAGAATACAGCGGATGAGATAAAGTACTTTGATGATATGATTCAATGGTACATTCGCTTCAGACAGACTATCCTTGCACTTATCTCACGTCTATTTGATACAACAAAGAAGGTTCCCGCTACTGGCCCAACCAAAAAGAAACAATAGTCTTGCTCCAAATTGACGCAAAGGGGGAGATTGTTAGGTCCAGTATAGTGTTGCGTCTATTGGGCTCGTTAGCTAGTCCAATGTTTATCTCCGGTATGGGTCTGTCCATCCGTGAGTTTTGTAGGGTTTAATATAAATAGATGCTTGCATGCATCCTAGTAGATGATGATTAATAACGATTAGAGAAGTATTGTTCAGCATATTCATCGTTCTTATTTTGTAACCCTAGAATCCTCTACAGCGAAAGTTCTTAGTCGAGCTCTGCTGAGGATCGAGTAATCTAATCATTTGACACATTCTGATTCATACTTGTGTTTTGTTTTTACTATTTTTACGTTTATTACTTACCTGTTACGAAGATCTAATCGATCAATGAGTTATTTTTTTAACTCATCAATATATATATATATATATATATATATATATATATATATATATATATATATATATATATATATATATATATATATATATATATATATATATATATAGTAGATGTGTGTCCGTGCAAAACAACGGTAATAAATAGTTTTTTTTTTTTTTTTTTTTTTTGCGAATAGTTTTACTACGGGAAACTAGTTATTAAATTTTGTTATTAATTATTATGTAATAAGAAAAATTATCACTTTTAATTAAAATATTTATGTTTTGAACTGATATTTATATTGTATGTTTATACATTTGATGTTAATTAATTATTATTTGTATCTAGTTTAAAAATTGTAAATTATTGATAAATTTAATATTTTAAAATTGTTATTTTGCTCCAAATTAATTTTTTAATAACCTTTTCTAATTCAAGTCTTTAAAATTTTATTAAATATTAATGATTTTGTTATGCATAATTGATTTGTACAAAAAACTTAGTATCTTATACCTCTTAAAATTCAAGATATATCTAATATGTTTTATATATATATATATATATATATATATATATATATATATATATATATATATATATATATATATATATATATATATATATATATATATATATATATATATATTACCATTAGTACTTCATAAATTAATTAATTTTTACGTCCATATTAAAAAATAACTAATATCAAATTATCATAATAAATAAAAGAAAAAGCCAATAACTCAAACGTTGAAGTATTCCACGGTGGGAATACGATGGCTTTGCATGCATTATATTGTCTTCTAGTTTACATGTATATAGTTTTATTTATTGTAGTTGGTAGATTCACTTCTAAAATTTTTAATTAGTTTTTTCATCACTATAACTATTTTCAATTTAATTAGAAAATAGAGATATTTCACCTATATAAAGGATTAGACGCTGTCTCAAATTCATAACTCAAATCCCACTTCTACTAGTAGAAATGGGAACAAAAGGGAAGATGTCTTCAAAGGCCACCCTTCTAATCTCTTTTGCAGTAGTTATTGTTTCTTTATGTTTGCCCTCATTGACCACCGCAGCCTACCCTTACTCATCTCCACCACCTCCTCAACCAAAGAAATCACCACCACCACCACCTAAGCATCATTATGTTTACAAATCACCACCACCACCACCACCACCGGTCTATAAGTCACCACCACCACCGGTGTATAAATCATCACCACCACCACCTGTTTACAAGTCACCGCCACCTCCTACTCCGGTTTATAAGTCCCCACCACCTCCAAAGAAACCATATGTATACAAATCACCACCACCACCACCTCCGGTTCACAAGTCTCCACCACCACCGGTTTACAAGTCACCACCACCTCCTGCTTACAAGTCACCACCGCCACCGGTACATAAATCACCGCCGCCACCTGTTTACAAGTCACCACCACCACCTGTTTACAAGTCACCACCTCCACCTCATTACGTCTACAAGTCACCACCACCACCGGTCTACAAGTCACCACCACCACCCGTGCATAAGTCACCGCCACCACCAGTCTACAAATCCCCACCGCCACCGGTTCACAAATCACCGCCGCCACCGGTCTACAAGTCACCACCACCACCAGTTCATAAGTCACCACCTCCACCCGTTTACAAGTCACCACCACGTCCACTTCACAAGTCTCCACCACCACCGAAGAAACACTACATCTATAAATCACCACCGCCACCTCCTCCGATTTATAAGTCTCCACCCCCACCACCACCAAAAAAACCATACGTATACAAATCTCCACCACCACCAACCCATGTCCACAAATCTCCACCACCACCAACCCCTGTGTATAAATCCCCACCACCTCCTCCAACTCCGGTGAAAAAGCACCCACCCCCACATTATATCTACAGTTCACCACCTCCTCCTCACCATTAAGAAGTGACCACTGTTTTTAATTAAGGATAGTAACAAGTTAATATTCTGTGAAGACAAACAATAATCGAGCAGGACAAGAAGGGTTGAAAGTTGTACGGAAATGACTTGTACTTTGATTCATGTTTTCAATAAATAGTTGCGTTTTTTTCTTTTGTGTTTGGGTTTGATAATAAAGGTATCAATAAAAAAAATTGTTGTTTTACATCCTTTATTATCGGTTTACACTTCTTAATATATATATATATATATATATATATATATATATATATATATATATATATATATATATATATATATATATATATATATATATATATATTGAACAGGCAAGTACTAACACTCCATTTTTCTACAAACACCTAATATCAATATCGATGGGCTACATGTTTTAATATAAATTTGTTAATCATTGTAAACTTAAAAAATTTCATTTAACAAAAAATGTTATAAAATATTCAAAACTTTGATTAGCCATATTTGTATATTTGCATTCAACTAATTATATGTTAGCTTGTTAAGCATGCACATTTATATTATTAATTAAATGACTTAGAATCCCTTTACGTTCCAGTTTTTATTTCATCTTTAACCTTTTAAAAATAAGTCTGTCGATAATCCGGAAAACAATACATTTTTTCAGCACCAAATTGTAATAATCTTTATAACCGGTCGCTAACTCGTCTATAGAAAATTTACTAATATTTTTGGGGATCAAAAGGTTTCACTGAAATTACAGTCTAAAGCTGATATTTGAAAATTAACGGCGGATTATTAAAAAAATTATTAAAATAACAACATAAGTGAACAAACTTTAAAAGATTTCTGATTGTTTCGATTGGATATTCATATAAGTGCTTGATTGCTTCATTAATACATTTAATATTTATGTTTAATTATGTTATGTGTTTCACAACTCATCATAGTTTTGTTAGATCCTTGTACATTCACACACAAATACTCTATAGTTTTGTATCGAATGGTGGAGTTTTGATTGTATACACATGTAATATGTTTAGAATATGTATAAATTGGTAAAATAAAGTAAGAACTTAAATTTTTAATTTATACGAAAAGATGAAACAAAACAAATAATGTTTAAATATAAAAAACATTAAAGATACGAAAGTTTATGGCTATTTTTGATGAATTTGAAGGATTAGCGATGGATGCATCAAAACTATAAATTTCGTCGCTAAATTCATCAAAATCAGCGACAGCTTAGCCACCGCCCTTAATGATTTTTCTAGATTTTTTTTTTGGAAAGCAAAATATGATAAAACGAACAAAACCTCTGAATTATCAAGAAGTTCAAACGCAGGCAAACAACAAAACAAGATAAGTGTAAGAAGGGCGAAATACTCCAATCTACCCATCTTCCAACACATAGTCTACTTCTAAAATTACACCATACATATGAGAGAGAAATAACCTTATCAACGATTATGGTGGGGAAGAACTAATATTTTTAAACACCTTGTTGTTTCTCGTGGCCCAAATACTCTATAGTAAGCAGTAGAAGATCACAGTAATTATCTTCATTTTCCTAGGACAATTGCCCCGGTTTGTAGCATAATCAACAAATTTAGACACGTCACAGAACTGTCGAGACGGAATACAGCACCACTTAAGAACCCAATCTCTAGCAATAACGACAGTATGACAATTGATAAGCACATGATTCACCGTTTTAGTTTCGCCCAAACATAGATGACAAGAAAGAGATTTAACCATTATACCCCTATTAAGTAACGTATCAACAACTAGAATTCTACCCAACATAACCTTCAAAATGAAGCATCAAACATTCTGAATGGGGTAATTTTTTACCAGCATCTTGAGTGTCCAACTGAATGGTGAAGCTTGGAGTCAATACATTTTCTCATAATCCCAACAGTGAATTGACCATCAGCAGCAGCAAGATTGAAATTAAAACCAATAAGGAAATATTGAAGGCAACATCACTAAGAAGGGAGTAGAGACAGTCCAATTCCATTATTGCCTCGATTTAATTGGGAGCTTTTTTCCAGTTCCAGAAATAGAGTCGTTCCCTTGGTACTTATGAGAGAATAAGCAACATTTTATAGTTTCAAGTTCGTATAAGCGTGTGAATTTGTATTGTAATGTATAAGGTCCAATCCACATGTCTTTCCAAAACATAAAATCCACATCAGAGCCTGAGGTGAGAGAGAATAAATCAAATAAATCAATGCCCAACAAAGGAAGGTTGTTTATGGCCTTTGATATTGTAAGATCCCGACTCCCAAGTATAAATTTTAAAAGCTTTGTATTCATTTTATTGAGGGAACACGACGAGTTGGAGGCCCCAACTCGTCGTGTCGAACCTAGTCAGCCCGCGTGGTTTATGCCTTCTACTCGACAAGTTGGAGGACACCAACTCGACGAGTAGAGGTTGTGCATGATAACCCTAATTTTTTGGGTTTGCACCCTATTTAAAGGGCCTTAAGTCCTTTCCTCTAGCCTCCTTACAACCTTTTGACGACCATAAGCAACCCTAATCGATCTTAACCCTATCCTTAAGTGTGTGAGAGGCTAAAATTGTGTTTCCGGTGCATTTGTTGAAGAAGCTTGAAGATTAAGAAGCTTGGAACGAGGGAAAGCTTGTAGATCTAGTATCTACATCGTGTTGGCATCCAGTAGAAGGTAAAAAGTCTTTACCCTGGCCTTCCATTTCTTAGATCTCTTCTTATGTTGAATATGGGCATTTTGGTGCAAAATGGAGTCACTTTTGGATTTGAGCTTGTACCAAGGGCATGGTTTCAGATCTGGACTCCTCTAGGCCCTTATGGACATAAAGCCTCAAGCTTTATGAAGCTTTGGCCCTCCTTCATGTCCAAAACCTTCTTCTAAGGCTAGTTATGAGTGTTTTACCCTCATGGAGCCTTGAATACACGTAAAGTTAGCAACTTTATGTGATAGCAACACCCTAGGAGCCTAGATCTACAGTTTGGTGTTTTGATATCACTTAAAAGCATCTGAATGAGAAATAGACTGAAGGAACTCGACGAGTTGCATAGTCAACTCGACAAGTTGAAAGAAGGTTTCCTGCCTTCTGGATTCTGCATGAACTCGGCGAGTTGGAGGGGCAACTCTACGAGTTGGTTAGGGTTTTCCCGACATTTTTGGACAATACATGGACTCGACGAGTTGTCTGGAAACTCGGCGGGTCAATTGGGGTTTTCGCGATTTCTTGAGTTCTGAAGGAACTTGACGAGTCAGTGAGCTACACTCGACGAGTTGGGTCAACATGGACTGTTGACCTTGACCGTTGACTTTGACTTTGACCAAGGGTTGACCGGTTTGACTTTTTGGGGTATTTTAGTAATTTGGAAAATTTATGGAAGTGGATCATTTGTGGATGTAGGTGTTTGAGTTTGGAAATGTATTTAGGAAGTTTGACATTATCATTATGAGCTACTTGTGAGGTGAGTTGTCCTCACTATACTAATAGGGTCGAAGGCACCAATACCGACCCTTCTTTTGGATTGTTATCCTGGTTATTGCATGATGATATGCTTAGTGACCTGTTAGGTTGGTACCCTGGTATATAGGATGATGCTATGTTATTAACCGATTAGGTCGGTATCCTGGTATATAGGATAATGTTATGTTAGTGATCTGTTAGATCTATATAACTATCTATCTGTACATGCTAGCTAGTGTATGATATTTATGTGCACATGATTGTTTGATTAGGGGTTGGGATGAGGCGTTCATGCTTTGTGCTTGCGCCAACATACCCAGGGCGGACCGGATAGACTGTAGACCTGGTTAAGGCATAGTAGTTAGGCCGAGGGCCTGACGACGGTCCGGATAGGCTAATGGCCCTAAGAGGCGGTTCAAACGTGCCGATGGCTCGGAGAGTGGTCCAGATAAACTAATGGCCCTGCGAGGCGGTCCAGTCAGGCTAATGGCTCATTATACATGCTGTTTTTTATGATATGGTTATATTTGTATGACGTTGGTATTTTGGGGGAAACTACTAAGCTTCGGGCTTACAGTTGTTGATTATGTGTCAAGTACTTCTGATGATCACGGGAAGGCAAAGTCGTGATCGTGCACCTCCTTATATTTTTATGATATGATTCTGGGATACTCTGACATGAAACCATTTTGAAAACAAATTTGTAATAATTATTGGTTTTTGAATGATTTAAAAAGTTTTAAATTGGCATATTTTTTAGGGTGTTACAGATATCTCACACCATACGCTACACCAGGGCTGTTTTTTTAGATGTGTATGACACTGGTTTCCTACTTAGGTTGTGAATTCAGTAAATTACATTCCCCCATAGGTTGTTTGGCTCCATTTTCAATCTCCGTCACCACTTAGTGAGTAAAGCAAGGTTTTGTGCTTTTAATGACCCAACACCTAAACCGCTGCTTTCTTTGGAAGCCACTACTTTGCGCCACACAACCCAATGAATCTTAGATTTATTTTCTTCACCTCCCCATAAGAATTTCTCTTAATCTTCTTGAGGGTATCGATACTCTCGATTAGGTCTTTAAAAAGCAAGAAATAATATCTCGGTAAGTTGTAGAGAGCCGACTTGATTAATGTAAGTCGACCACCAAATGATAGAGTTTTGGCTTTCCAAATGGACAATTTATTGTTGAATCTATCAATTACAGACTTCCAATATTTTTTCCACATCATCTTTGCTCCCATGGGTACACCTAAATAAATGAAAGGAAGGGATCCATTTAAATATACCATCAATCTTGCTCTCCTGTTAAGTTCTAAATCGAGGTTTCCGATACCAAAAGGTCTAGACTTATGGAAATTGACTTTTAAACCAGGTGATACTTCAAAACATTTCAGAATACGGGATAGAATGCACATGCTACAACTTTACCATTCTCCCACGAAAATTGCATCGTCAACATAAAAGAGGTGAGAAATGGTAGGTCCCGAGTTTGGAAGATTGATATCATGGTAATGGGATTTATTACATGTACTTTTTAGTGCCACATTCTGTAGCACCTGGTTCTTAGTATGTATTCTGTTATTAAATCTTCATTTATTTTTGCATTTTTAGCCTTGGACTCGGTGAGTCGAAGGACTGACTCGCCTAGTAGAAGCGGGATGAGGCGTGGGGTTTAAGTTGCGGACTTGGCGAGTAGCCGTTGTTTGGACAAAAACCCTAAGGGGTTTACACCCTATTTAAACGACCTTATGCAGCCTCCTCTCCCCCTTTATGCTCCCAAACACTCCTCATAGCAAACCCTAGCCGTTTTTGTGAAGATCTAAGGCTTTTTGAATGATTCTTGTGAATTTTGATCTCAAGGAAGAAGGAAGAGCATAGAAGGATCAAGAGGGGACTGAAGGATTCGAGTTTGGTTTATCATTTGCAGTCTTTGGAAGGTATAAAGTCTTAACCTTGCTCATTCATTTATTAGATCCCTCTTTGGGGTGAATTAGGGCTTTTATAAGCCATTTTTGGTGGCCAACCATGTTTGCAAACATGGTTGGGGGTTTAGGCTTCTGTATAATGTCATTTTATGAGCTACAAGTTAGATCTAGGTTGCTTTTTGCACCAAGGAAGACCACATGCAACAAAAGAGCTATTTTAGAGCCTTTTAAGCTCTAATGTCCCATGCATGCACGTAAAGTTTGTAACTGTACGTGCTAGATCGAGTTTAGGGGCCTGGATCTATCATTTGGTTAAGTGTTGTACATCAGAAATCGAAGTTCTTAATAAGGAATGTGGTAGACTCGGCGAGTCCAAGGGTTTTGGTCCCATATCAGTGAGTGTCATAAGGACCAGTTGAGTTTGGAAGGGTTTTAGGAGTCCCGGGGAGTGACCTAACGTTCTGGACTAAGCAAAGTGTTCTGGGAATTCATGGTACTCGGCGAGTGCATGAACAGACTAGGCAAGTCCAAGACAATCTTCATGGAACTCGACGAGTTGTTCATCAACTCGGCGAGTCGACGACAGAAGGTGTTCATAGGATGAAGAGTAACTCGACGAGTTGTTCATACAACTCGGCGAGTCAAGTTAGGACATGAGTATCAATTGATGATGAACTCGACGAGTTGTTCATACAACTCGGCGAGTCGCATGTGGATTCAGTCGGTGTTCATTTAGAAGGAAAACTCGTCGAGTCATCGCCTAACTCGACGAGTAGAGACGGGTATGAGGTCTGATGGAAGGATAGGGACTCGGCAAGTTGGCGAGCCAACTCGGCGAGTCAGGTCAACTGGAAGTTGACTTTGACTTTGACTTGGTCGAGGGGTAACATGGTCATTTTACCCTAAGGGTAGATGTCAGTTTCTGACTAAGTGTTTTGTGGGAATTATAGCTGGAGGATTTCCGGAGTAGCAGCGGCAGCAATTAGAGGATTCCCGCACAGTTCAGCAGCTACGAGGTGAGTTACTTTCCAGTAGGGGTGGGTCTAAAGCCACAATGCCAGCCCACCATTGAGTATTTAGAAGATAATTGTCTTTGTGATAATTTATCTTGGTCTGGTATGCGTTGGTTATGAGTTATATCTGCATGATATGTTGCATGATAGGGATAGTTTCCCTGATAGTGGTCCTTAGGACCAAGGGGTAGGTCAGTACCCGGATATGTCTGAATGTGTGCTTATATCTTGCTATTATATGCTAGTGGTAGGGGTGGAATAGTCCCCAGTTACCGGTTGAAAGATACCGATGATGATTACCGGTTGAAATATACCGATGACGATTATCGGTTGAAAGATACCGATGGTATTGTATGGTATGTGGTATGATGGGGGAACTCACTAAGCTTTGTGCTTATGGTTTCAGTTTTTGGTTTCAGGTACCTCTTCATCCAAGGGGAAGGAGTTGGTGGCGTAGCATGGCATCACACACACTCACATATGATTTCCGCCCGGTGTTTTCTGGGATTGTACTCTGATATGACATTTGTTCATGGTTGTGGGATTCAAATATGATACTTGGTTTTGAGATGATGTGTTTATACAATATTTTCTAATGAATGTTTTATGAATTAACTAATCAAAAATGAAATTTTTGGACTTGAATTTTAGGACGTTACACATTCAACCCTTCCATGACTATAATATATAGGAATAGAGATAAAGGGTCGCCTTGACGAACACCTCTAGTAATATCTTTCGTTGGCGAACCATTAACAAGGACGAGGCTTGAAAGAATAAGAGACATTGAACATCCAAGATCTCCACTTTGCACTAAAACCCATTTGCTCCATGGTTGAATCAACAAATTTCTAGTTTACCTAGTCAAATGCTTTTTTCGAAGTCGAATTTAAATAAAAATATCTTCTTTTAAATCTTCCTAGCCTAAGAACAAACTTCATTTATGATTAGAAGACCATCAAGAATATTTCTTCCTTTAATGTAGGCCGATTGAACCTGATCATCAATTACCGATCCAATAAACCCTTTTAGTCTGATAGCTAAAACCTTTTCCATAATTTTATAAATACTTCAAATCTTGCTAATTTGTCTATAATATCCTAGCAAGAGGGTGTCTTTACATTTTGGTATAAGATTGATGAAAGAAGAATTGCATCCACACACTATACACTCGAATTCCTCAAAATGCTTCATGAAATGGAAAACATCATACTTCATAACATCCCACATGTTTTTGAAAAACTTGAAGGTGAAGTTGCCCAGACTTGGTGCCTTATCACCTCCACATCTCCAAACAACATCTTTAATTTCATCAATAGAGAAACAAGTATCCGTATAAGCCATTTAAACCAAGGAGATTTATTTAAATAGGGGACTAACAAGTTTCCATCTATTTGGCCATTTTCCATGGAACTTGGCACTGAATAAGTCAAAAACTTCCTTCATGATTCTTTTGGGATCAGTAGACCATACCCCATTTATGATGATCACGTGAATTCTATTTTTACAAATTTTATTCTTCAACATCCCATGGAAAAACTGGTTCTTCTCATCACCATCTATCACCCATTTTATCCAAGCCTTTTAATGAGGATCAAATTTTTAATTCTCCAATTCAAGAATTTTCATTTTCCTTTTTTTAGTAACTTAATATGAGGAGAGTGTTTTATGTTTTGTCGATCTATCTAGTGTATCCACTTTTTTTTTCAAATTCATCAAAACACCTATTTCACTATTTTTTATTTTAATTCTCCATTTTATCAAAGTATTCTTGAGAAATCTGAGTTTTGCTGAGAGAATCATGTCTAAGGACCATATCATGTAAAAGAGTTCCAAGCATTTAGAAATAAAAAATCAAAATCTTTCCTTAACAACCATGAGTTAAAGAAACGATCGAAATGGATAAGGTCCAAAGTTGGCATAAGATACTTTTAGAACAACCAAAGAGCGACCAATGAATTCATGTGGCATAGTAGTCATGAAAGAAATGGGTTGAAATTTGATGAAATTTAAGCAAACCAAGAACCGATCTACCTTTCTTAGCTTTAGACCATCTACAGACATATAAGTAAATTTTCTTCCCCAAATGTTGGGATCTTTTAG
The DNA here is from genome assembly GCF_002870075.4 of Lactuca sativa. Lineage (NCBI taxonomy): Eukaryota > Viridiplantae > Streptophyta > Magnoliopsida > Asterales > Asteraceae > Lactuca > Lactuca sativa. The sequence continues at coordinate 171,789,119 of NC_056628.2, forward strand.
GCACGCATTTGAGATAATAAATTCATTAAATCTCAATTCATATAGTAACATAAAGCAGAATTGATTCTCTCCTCAATGAATCTTACAACATTGAAGTCTCCAAAAAAATATCCAATTTCCGTTGATACTGGACTTTAAGTCAATGAGTTCCTTCCATAATATTATTTTATCATTTATAAACTAAGGACCATAATCATATACAAGGGTGGTGATTCTTATGGCTCCCTTCCAGAGATCGGATACAACTAAGAAATATCGAGAGCATGTATAGTGAAGCTTCAAGAACAAATTAGAAGACAAAATGAAAATAAGACCACCTGAACTGCCAGTAGGGCTGATAGTGTTGGAAATCAGCTCCTTTCCCACCCCATAAGGACCCCAAAACTTATACCTGATAACGAATCTCATGTATTGCTCAAGGTTATTTGGGTTTTCTCTATGTTTATATTTACTTGCAAATGGAAACTATATACACCCATTAAAGAAAAATCTTACATTATTTATAGACTAAACTATGGCACGTACTAAACATGCAACTATTTCCTCCTTATTCTCCATAATACTAGGTCAAGTACAAGTCTCGACAACATCCACTTTCTATGTACTTAGTCCAACATGGACTATTTAACTGTGATCCACACCACAATTACTGGCTCATGGATTACCCACTAATCTACAACTCATCTGTGACCCATAACCCATCAAGATTACCTAACATTCACCTTGTAATCTTGACCTGAGCGTCTTCGTCATAGCAAAATCAGTTTCTTCTTGCTTTCATATACCCAACCATCATTCTTTGAAACATCTATTTTCTGCTCTCTGGTTTGCTACTCTTTATGCCCTTTTGACCACCTGAACTACGGTTACGGAAGTCAAGTCTCTACCACGTTCAGAATTAGATCCTACATTCCCATATCATGCACCATTTACTTACCTTCTGCCACCACCATCATTCTGAATTTGAATCGGGGATGAAGAACACCAAAATTCATTCCAAACAACCTTCTTCTACTTCGAGTTCTAAAAGAAAAAACAACTCGTTTCTTAATCTCATTGTTGCCTCTTTCAATCTTCTTTCTTCTTGCTACCCTCTTTCTTGCTATATCGTTCTTGATTCTTTCATTTTGTTTCGTGTTTACTACTTGCTACAAACCCAAAACTTTCCATGTGCTATGATTGTCTTGTCTGCTACTTGCTACAGAATATGCAACAACCTTCTTGCTTGTTACTTGCTACTTTTCATACAGAAAAATTCTGTTGCTTCTTTCTTTTGATCACCAAACCTGATCGGACTTGCTGCTTGCTTTCATTGTTTCTTCTAATCACCAAATTAATGTGATCAGCCTTGTTGCTTGCTTTCATTCTTGCTGCTTACTTTCTTCCTCTTAACCTGCTTGCTTGTTTTTTTCCTCAACAACTGCCCGCTATCATCTCCAGGATCGAACCACCACAGTCAGACCTTCATTTGTCAACACCACTATGAGCCATCAACTCCACAACAGAGTCGTAACAGACCACAACCAAGAACCACCCTATTTTAATCCTCCTTGTTGTGTTTCTTTCTTTTTGAAGTAAACATCTGGTTTTCACAAATTTCTTTCTTCGTTCTTTCTTTCTTCTTTCATTCTTTCTTTTTTTTTTTTTTTTCTAATTTGTTGTTGTGTAGTGGTCTTTATTCCTTTCTACTCTAAAGTAGGTATGAGCCTAGTGCTCTGATACCAAATGCTAGAAATCATCCCCTTTCCTACCCGATAAAGACACCAAAACTTACACATGATAACGATTCTTCTGTATTTCTCAAGGTTATTTGGGTTTTCTCTGTGTTTATATTTACTTGCAAATTGTAACGGACCAAAAATAATGACAAAAAGTTTATGTTTTTAGATCTGATTTCCTTGAGCTGGAAACCACGTAACGTTGCCAACTTTATGTTTATGCATGTGTAAATGAAGCTATTAAGCTTAAAAGGGACTTAATAATATTCTTAATGCATGCATGACTCCAAAAATATCATAAAGCTTGCACCTTTATGCTCAAGTGGCCCAAAAACAAACTCAGATCTGGAATAACAAGTCCTTAAACAATTTCACCCTCTTCTTAACCTAAAAAGGGACCTAGAGAACAACAAAGCACAAAATGAAGAGATCTAAACATCTATAAGTCAAGGTTCAAACTTGATACCTTAGAATGCTTGCACAAAAGAAGATGATTCTGGATCCAAAGCCAATCCACCAAGCAAGACAACTTCAATATCTCCTCTACGTTCACAAAGGCCAAAAATGAGCACCAAGAACTTCTTACTAGCTCAAGAACACCACCAAGAGACTTAGGGATCGATTTTAGGGTTTTAATGTCAATGGATGCTTGTAAGGAGACCATCCTTTGGGGCTAAAAGAGATTATTGTTGGATTAGGTGTCTAAATTCATAACTATTTCTGGAATGTACTTGACCCGATTAGCATGGTCCATTTGGGTTGCATGACATTGCAACACTTGGATAGACTAAATGAGAGAAATGACACTTAAGTTTTAGTAATATATTATATGTTCTAATATATTAATAATATTATTTAATTAGTATTGATCAAGAATTAATTTAGAATTAATTTGGTGATCAAAAGGAGACTAATTAAATATATGGGGTTGATTGTGTAAATCATCCATTCTTTTATAGTGGGCTAATGATACATGGTTTATTGAATTGGGCTAAAACCCATAAGGTGATCCATGGATAGTCCATGGAGGTTATAAACACATGGATCATGGAATATGAAAAGCCATGTCAATTAGGGTTTACATGATGTAACCCTACTTGTGACACAACTATAAAAGGACCACATGGGCTACCAAAATCGGACTATGTGTAGAACAAGAGGACTAGCCGATTTTGAGTGATAGTGTACTTCTCTCATGGTTATTCCAAGACTTGTGGTGTTGTGTGAAACATTTGAGGCATCACACTTGAGGTGCTAGGCTCACGAGGTTCTCAAGGAATCCAAGCAACAAGAAATGTATGTTCTCCTACTAGCTTTTATGTTTCAAAGTTCCCCATGCCATGCTAGTTAGGTTAAGAACCTTGGAAAAACAATTTTGCATGTATCTTAGTAAAACATAGATCCAAGGTTTCTAGGGTTGCATGTACACCTTAGGAGTGTTAGAATGCTCAAAACCCTTCTGTGGTATCAGAGTCTAGGCTTGTTTTCTTGATACTTGATGCAAATTGTTGAAAACACTCAAGATTTCTGCATTCTGCTGAGTGAACTTGCCGAGTCCATGGGGGGACTCGACGAGTCCATGTGTTATTTCATCCTACTCGTCGAGTAGGTTCTTGCACTCGACGAGTAGGAGGCCCTGAATGCATATTTTCGAGTTTTGCTGCTGGAAATGGACTAAAAACATTACCCTAAATTGTTTTGGTCTTATAAAACTTGTTTTAGATGGTGTAATGGTTATGCTAATCCATTTACAATGGCTATTATCAAAATTTCAAGTTTTACATGTGCTTTTATGATTCTTCAAATTGTTGATATGAATGTTCATGAACTTATGAGTTTAGTAGATCACATGAATTATTTTGTTAGTTTAATTCTTGATCTTGATGTGTTTTAATGGAATCCATAATTTGTCCTCAAGTTATGGATTACCAAAAGTTTTTTTTAAAGTCCATTAATGAACACATAGGTTATATAAAATGAAGAGTCTCTCATTTTAATAAACCATTAACTCATAAGTTATGAAACATGAAAACTTTTGAAAGATACAAAACTTGCCCTCAAGTTTTGGAACATATAAAGTCACCTTAAAAACTTTAGTTCCAACCCCTATAATTTTAAAAGTTAAAATTCAACCCTTATACCTTATAATATTATAAGTTAATTTTATATAAACCCTAATTTTGATCTATTCATTAATTTATTATGATGCTGAATCAAATAGAAACTATCGCTCTGATACCACTAATAGGTTTTATAGGCTATAAGACAAAGCATAAGGCGAAATAATTTAACCCTTAAGTTCGCATACAACCTATTTGGATCTAAGTTTTCTCTATTCATAACAATAATCTATGAACATCAAGAACCCTAAGGAGGCCATACTATAATCAAAATTATCAAGGGATTAGGGTTTACATACTTTTGATTTTTTTTAGTCCTAAGATTTTTTTCTTGAACAAAAAATTCTTTAAAACCGGAAAAAATTTGTAGTTTGACCATTTTTGGCCGGTTGAAACCGGTACCAAATTAATTTGGGACTATTTCGTAAACTAACCCAAAATATTTACACTTTTCTATAACCCAAAAATATTATGACTTTTCTGTAAACAAAAATATTAAAACTTTTCTACAAACAAAACCCTTATTATTATTATTATTATTATTATTATTATTATTATTATTTAAAATATAAATAAGAATACTATTTTTTGAACTTGTATTATTAATATTTGACAAAATTGCAAAAATGGTCCATGTGGTATGCATTTTTTTGGGGTTTTAGTCCAAACCCCGACTTTTTTGGCTTTGTGGTCCTTTTGAGCTAGTTTTATTGTGTTTTTAGTCCCTCTGAATAGTGAAATGACTGTAATACCCTTGGAGTATTTATTTTTCATTTTTCTTTCATTTCTTCTTAAATCAAATACTAATTTATTTATATTAATAATTAAAAAAATAAGAAGGGTCTCTCTCTCTCTCTCTCTCTCTCTCTCTCTCTCTGCACCTACACCTGAAAAAACCCATCTAAGAAATTAGAGCTTCATTTCTTCAATTAAATCGTCTGTTTACAACAGCACAAAAAGAGTTCCCAAAGAGCTTCTTGCAATTCCTCATTTATTGTCTTTATAGCTGAACAAAAAAGATTTTTCCTGGTGTTTCAATTCTTCAAGTTGTTCGTTCTTCTGTATCAATTTGGTTGTAAATGCTTCATCTGTTCTTGAAGCTCAATAAGGTCCATTTATGACATTCTTACAAATTAAACATGGTCCTGTGTTTTTGGAATTAATCGCTGTTACACCCTCCAGTAACCTCCTAGAAGTGCAACTTTCCTTCATAAATTATTTGTAGAATGATAAGCTTTCGTTATCCTTTCGTTTACAGGAAACAAGTCCCTAGGATTCCATTTTCGGAATTAGAACAGCTACAAGTCTCCAGGATTTTCTCTTCTTATAATTGATTTGGGGGTTTGGGAATTTATGAATTTGGTATTCCTGGAATGATTTTGTTGAAGGCAAAGATAAGGATGGAATTGGTGATTATCTTTCTGATAGAGCATTCCTAGCTGTGTTTAGATCCAATTTTCTCTTTAAAACTGGGATTTTGTTAGAGAGATTGTTGTTGGCGAGGTCTAATTTTTTAAGATCAGGAAGAGCGGTGATGAGCTCTTCAGGAAACGTTCTAATGAGACTGTTGTTAGCTTTGATGAATGGCGACAGTCCAGCTTTGGTGGGTGTCTGATTATGGTGGACGACGACGATCCATAAGTGAAGTTTGCAGATTAAGGTTTGTTTTGGAGAGCTTGTCAGACATGAATTTGGAGATTGGGGAAGTTTGAAAGAGTTAAGATTGAGGATGAATGAGTTCATCTGAAGCCTCCAAATGATCCTAATAGATCTGTGTGTGAAGAGAGAGAGAGAGAGAGAATGGGGTGTGGGCCCCATTTTATTATCAATAAAACATTAACATAAATAGAAAAAATATATGAAGAGGGCGATTTAGTCATTTCAATTTTCGGAGGGACCATTTTCACATACAAACTAGTCCAAAATGACCACTAATCCAAAAAATTCGGGGTTTGGACTAAAACCCTAAAAAATGCATACCACAGGGACCATTTTTACAATTTTGTCTTAATATTTTAATAAAACATATAAATGCATTTAAATGAAAAAATAATGACATTGTTTAAGGGTGGAGGTGGAGGACATGGTGATGCTTTTAGCATTGAAATCATATGAATTTATGCATTTATATTTTTACTTGTATATACTTATTTCACATTTGTTATTATTGTTTTTCAATTCATAATATTAGTACTTAACAATTTAACAGAAATTGCATATTTGTAAAATTGTTAACAAATAATTTAAGGTAGAAGGATTTCTCAGTTTGTGTATAAAATTATTTAAGGTAGAATAATTACTTTCCAAATCCAACATATCTACTACAAACATCTACGTAGATAGTAGCCCATATCAAAATTCAAAAGTATTAATTACAATATCTTGGTTGATCAAAAGTAATAGGAATAATTCAAAAGTATTAATCAAAATTCAAAAGAATTAATCCAAAAAACATGTCCTATACTTTTTATTAAACAAGATATTGTAATTAATACTTTTGAATTTTGATATAGACTACCTATCTATATAGATGTTTGTAGTGGATCTGTTGGATTTGGAAAATAATCATTCTACCTTAAACAATTTTATATACAAACAGAGAAATCATTTTACCTTAAATTATTTATAAACGATTTTACAATTATGCAATTTCTTTTAAATATGTAAGTATTAATATTCTGAATTGTAAACAATAATAAAAAAATATGAAATGATCATATACAAAGTAAAAACATACAAACAGAAATTCATATGATTTCAATGTTAAAAATATCACCATCTCTTCCACCTCCACCTTTAAACAATGTCATTATTTTTTCATTTAAATGCATTTATATGTTTTATTAAACTATTAATAATACAAGTTCAATAAATAGTATTCTTATAATAATAATAATAATAATAAGAGTTTAATTTGTTTACAAAAAAGTCATAATATTTTTGTTTATAGAAAAGTCATAATATTTTTGTTTATAGAAAAGTCATAATATTTTTGGGTTACAAAAAAGTCTCAATATTTTGGGGTTAGTTTACGAAATAGTCACAAATTAATTTGGTTTCGGTTTCAACAGGTAAAAAAGGATCAAATTGTAAATTTTTGTCCGTTTTCAGGATTTTTTCGTTTAATAAACAAATCTTTGGATTAAAGTGTAACTTTTCCGTAAATATTAGAATTTTTCAAATCATTTCCCATAGAAAATCTACTATAATAAATGAAGGTTTTTTGTCACATGTCCTCTTCTCATTCATTTGGATACATGGCATTTTCTAGAATTTTTAAAATTTTTATTTTCCAATTGTCATTTTATTGTATTTTTTATTTTATTAAATTAAAATTCCACATTTAATGTCTAAGGTAATATATATGTAAAGTATTTATTAGAAAAAGTTTATATATGTAATGTATTGAATACATTAAAGTCTCATTAATTTTAATAATTCAAATTTTTCTAATTTTTCTTATAAATGTAAACTTTTCAAATTATTAAAATTTTATATTTTTTTTTAATTAAACCTATGTAATACATGGGTCTTACAGCTAGTCTACATTAAAAAAAAAAGTTTGGAGCGGTTAAGAGGAATCACGGGTTCCTCAAATCGTGTAGAATGCCAAATCCCCAACCACGGAACAAAGCTCCCAACGGTAGGGATTTGAACACAAAGATAAAATATAAACCGAGACAAATTCAAAATAATATGTATTCATTCTATTGTTAATATAAAAATTAGATACATCAAATATTCAAAAAAAAAAATTGAGACAAAATGATTGGAACTTCCTTTTCGTGACGGATTCAATTTTAGTTACCTCATCTCGTCAATGAAGTAGAAACCATTATGTCAGTTATTTTCAACCAATCAAATTGTACTACGTTATAAATATTTACCTACCTCTATATATAATTCTTCACTGGTCACGTGATCAATTATTGGTTCTACCTCTTGTCTTTCTTCTCGACAAATATTGGACGACGTTGGGTAAAGGTGTTCGTATCATTAAGTCATCAAATTCTAGGCCTAGCTAATTTACGTCCACAGATTGATATATATACTTTGACCTATAGAGTATTAGAGTTATAAAATTTGGTATCATTCAGTCCGAGGAAAACTGTGTCAATACTATGAGGGAGTCCGAAAGTGCTTAAGATTCTATCATTCTCTATTCTATGGATTTAATAGAGGTAAAGGGTGTGTTTGTTTTAAAACCAACTTTTCAGAAAGGAAAAGGGACAAAATCTTTTTGGAACCAACTTTTGAGAAAGAAAAAAAAAAAAGGAGCATTTGGAAAAGTCATTGACTTTTTGGAACTTTTGAAGCCCTTGACACTTAAATTACTCATATACCCCCAACTACCACTACTCTAATCAATAAACTCTTAGAACTTTTATTATTTTACATGTAAAAGTTAAACAAAACATCTTTTAAAAACAACTTTTGACTTTTGTTTCTCAAAAGCTGATCGAAACACATTTTTAAAAACATCTTTTGTAAAAAGTATTTTTACAAAAAGTGCTTTTGCAAAAAGGACTTTTAAAGGTAAAAAGATATCTCAAACACCCCCAATTCTATCAAAAAATATTTAATTGTTAAATTTATTATCATAAGTTTGTAATCAGTTTAATTTTAACCTGAATAATTAAAATTGTTTAATATATATATTATACATATATTAAATGAAAGAATAATCCAATAGACGATAACTCAAATGTTGAAGTATTCATGTGTGGATGGCTCATATTGTCTTTATAGTTTACATTGTAGAAAGTTTAATTTATTATAGTTGGTAGAACCACGTTGAAAAAAATGATTCTTTTATTAAACTGCTGTAACTATTATAAATTTAATTAGAAAATGTAGATATTTCATCTATATAAAGGATCAGAGGGTGTCTCAAATTCATAACTCAGATCCCACTTCTGTTAGTAGAAATGGGAACAAAAAGGAAGATGTCTTCAATGGTCACCCTTTTAATCTCGCTTGCGGTAGTTATTGTTTCTTTAAGCTTGCCTTCATCGGCCACGGCAGCCTACCCTTACTCATCTCCACCACCTCCTCCACCAAAAAAATCACCACCACCACCACCACCTAAGCATCATTATGTTTACAAGTCACCACCACCACCGGTGTATAAGTCACCACCACCACCCATGCATAAGTCACCACCACCACCCGTATATAAGTCACCACCACCTCCTACTCCTGTTTATAAGTCTCCACCACCTCCAAAGAAACCATATGTATACAAGTCACCTCCACCACCCGTGCCCGTTCACAAGTCTCCACCACCGCCAGTATATAAGTCCCCACCACCACCGATGCACAAATCACCACCACCACCTGTTTACAAGTCACCACCACCACCGGTTCACAAATCACCACCACCGCCTGTTTACAAGTCACCACCTCCACCTCATTATGTTTACAAGTCACCACCACCACCAGTTCACAAGTCATCACCTCCACCTACACCCATTTACAAGTCACCACCACCACCTCCGGTTCACAAGTCTCCACCACCACCAAAGAAACATTACATATATAAGTCACCACCGCCACCTCCACCAGTTTACAAGTCTCCTCCTCCTCCACCACCAAAGAAACCATATGTATACAAGTCACCACCACCACCAACTCCGGTCTATAAATCTCCACCACCACCAACACCGGTTTACAAATCTCCACCACCACCACCACCTGTGTACAAATCCCCACCACCACCACCACCGGTTTACAAGTCTCCGCCACCTCCTCCACCCCCAGTGAAAAAGTACCCACCCCCGCATTACATCTACAGTTCACCACCCCCTCCTCACCATTAAGGAGTGATCGCCATGTTTAAGGATAGTAATTAATAAGTTTATATTCTGAAACTCCAAGAGAAATAATAATCCGGCTGGACAAAAGGGTTGAAAATTTTACGACTTGTATTTGATTTGTGTATTCAATAAATAGTTGCTTCTTTCCGTTTGTTTGATAATAAAGATATAAATAAAAAAATTGTTATTTTACATCCTTAATTTATTTTTGTTTTATGCTTCGTGATAATGAAAACTGTGAACTTTCTTTATTATAAACTTTCAATGCATTATTTAACATTCAACTTCATAAAGATATTCAACATTTTTAATTAGACTATTGAATTATGCATGTTGAACATTATTTGTATAGGCCCATACTTTATCTATTTGTCGTCAACACGAATAGATTACCCCATTTAACTGTAAATTGTATTTAATCACTAAAACAATGCAAAGTAACATATAAAAAATATCCAAAATTATATGGTATAAGAGATCAACTCAAACCTAGACCACGACCACCTGTGTGATACTGCTCTCATCCTCAAACACTGCTCTACTATCATCGATCACCTCCTTACCTCTCGATATTTCTCTCATGGCCAATACCACTGCCTCCAACAACAAACCTTATATACGACATCACTAACATAAAAGCTTATGTTCTTTTCGTTCTAGATCTCAACCAACTTAATTATGATGCTTGTAGAAAGTTACATGTACCAATGGAAATTGGTCCTTATGCTCCAACCGGTGCTTACAACCCACATATAGCTTCATGATTGCCATATGGCCTATCAAGTATCACCGTATCATGGAAGGCTTACATATGGATAACCAGAATTGTCGTCATGGTATTCTCCTCACTCACAACAGGGGTACCACAAGAGCAGTGGCAACAACCAAGATTTTACCTCCTCACAGCCAAGTATACTCGACACACAGCTCCCTGCAATCTCGTTACCCCACCTCACACGACACCAACTCATTGCAATTCATGCTACCATGCCTTTTTTTCTCCACAATGGGAGTAGTTTCCACAGTTTGATGATCAACCAAACGTCGACTGGTATACGGACTCTGAATCCAATTCTCACCTAGCCTTGAATACGTGTATCAATCTCACTTCCTTTAGCTCTAAAAAAACATTAATCTACTTCTTGTGGGTAATGTTCCCCACTTCCAGTCACTCACGCAATTCAAACCAACATCAACACACCCTATTAACCTTTCGTTCTTAATGACGTCCTTGTCACATCAGTATCCTTGAGAACTTAATCTTTGTCCACTGATTAAGGTCATCTCCAATCCATTAAACCCATGAAGAGTTGTATGGATTGCCACATAGGAAAGAGAACATACACATTCAATTTAATTATTAAAAAATTCATTACTTTTCATTACAATTGTATTACACCATTCAATGGTCATTAAACTCTACACTCTCTCTCTTCTATATTATATTCACATTTTATCTATTGAACCCTCATTCAACTCCCATTGTGGATGACCTAACAAAAGACAACCATGACACTATTCATTTGAACGCTTTTAGGTTTTTTGTAAAGGACTTTTGAACCTACAGAACTCTTCTTAGGGAGGAGGAATCCACCGAACCCACTGCCACATTAATTTTTGTATATTCTTTTTCTTCATCTTTCGCAACCCACAACACATGTAAATCCTATCTTTTTAAACTCACTCAATTAAAAAAATACAAAATAACTAAGGTACAAGTTTTAAAACACATGGTACAAGGGAAAATAAGAAAAAGAAAGTAGATAGAGATGATGAAGTGGGTTAGTGAAACCAATCAACCCACTCGTTGAAGAGGGAGTGGTACCACCGATAACTCTATTGCTAATTAAGATTTACCTTTGATTGTTTTGTATTGTTTTTATAATTGAGTGTGTTGAGTGGGTTCAAAAAGATAAGGTTTCCGTGTATTATGGGTTGGGAAAGATGAAGAAAAATAAAAGAGAAAAAATGATGTGGCAGTGGGTTCAGTGGGTTGGGAGGGAATGACTCCCTCCTCCCTTAGGTGTGATAACATAGCGGAGCTATATCGAGCCACATCGTCTATTCATCATTATGTTGCTTTTCTTTAATCAAGTAGATCCTTATGACATTAAAGGCTTGGTCATCCCCGAAATTGATGTCATAAAGTCTTACGACATCAAATAAATTTATTTCTTTTAATAACGGCAAACTTAATGTTTGTGAACTTGAAAAACGTATTCGCCTTATTTTTAGTACTTCAAGTTCTCACGTTTCTAGTATTTTTGTACTACCTCCGTCCCAATTTCATAGTCCATTTTTGACTTTTGAAGTCTTTTTTTCTTCAATTTTGACCTTAAATATTTTTGTTTTTGATAAATAACACTTGATGCAAAATATATGAATGAATTATATTTTAAATTTTTTTCAATGTTATAAGTTTTATCAAGTAATATATAACACAAATAAAAATATTTACGGTCAAAGTTGAAAAAAAAACTTGAAAAATCAATAGTAGACTATTACTTTGGAATGGAAGGAGTATATCAGTATGAGTGGAATAAAATATTATGTCTTGTTTTTGGATCAGTTCTCTCACTTTCTATGGTTTGCCAAAAAAACAAATATTTTGTCTATATTTCCACATTTTCTTGTGTATATACAAATTCAGTTACGATATGAAATCAAGGTCTTACGATATGACAATAGGGGGTGAATGTGGCAACCAAAACTTCTAGAACTTTTTTTTTCTCAAAATGATATTTCCTTTCATTTTTCTTATCCTTGCACATCCCGACAAGCAAAATGGGAAATCAGAATGTATGATCCGAACAATAAACAATGTCATCCACATAATTCTTTTCTAAGCAAACCTTCAACCAACATATTTGTTGGAAACCCTCCTTGTGAAATCTTGATTGCTCAATCTCACACTATTTATGTCAAATCCAAAACAAAATTCCACTTGTTAAACTTGTAACACCCAAATTGCTTTAACACTTTTAGGGCTATGGTTTTTGAACATGTCATTACATATAGCAATGATTTACAAAAATAAGACCCACCAAAAACCATTATTAAACTTTTTGCATCATTTGGTCTTACCAAATTCATATCAAACTAAACAATTGCAAGAAATTCAAGACTCACAAAAAATCAAAGATAAAACACTAAAAGAAATAAAGACAATAGGGGCGACGCCATTAGTGACGACTCACATTTTTAGCGGCGACACATAATTTGTAGTTTACATGTCGCCGTTAAAGGTGGAAAACCACGATCCGTGTCAAAAGAAATTGGTTAACCCTATCGGTTGATCCAGACCTAATCGAACGACTGTAAATGAAGATCGCTTAGAGTATTAGCAACGACATCAATGGCAGCGACATCGTCTCCGCTAATACTCCCAAAAATATGTGGTATTTTTTTCCCTCGTGAAGGTGTCGCTGCTAAAACCTTATTGTCAACGCCAAAGCCTCCCCATCGCCGTAAATACTCGTTGCCACTAAAACTCATCGTAGATATACCCCTCTTCCTTCATCACTTTCTATACTTTGTCTTCTTTCACTCTCATCGTTGGCGATTGATATTCAAAATTGTACCAAGCCTTTGCAGCCTCTATCACCGATGTCGACAAGAGAGCCCTCACCGGCGATACCTGCCGGATTTTTCCGAATTTTTTCCCATCGTAGCCTCCAAATTTTATGAGTGATTCTTCGAATTTTTACAGATTTCTTTTCTATGCACCGACTATCTAACGATTTCGGTGTTTGATTTTGTGCATTAAGCTTTGTTGAAAAAGTGAAAAAAATAGAATGCTGTAGTGTATATATGTATGGAAAAAATAGAATACATAAATGTATGCAATATCTATATATTGGTATGCAATGTGTGTATATATGTATGGAAAAAAAATGAAAACAAAATAGAATGCTATAGTGGAAAAAAGTACAAAAAAAAGTATGATGCTATAATGAATATGTAATATGTGTAGGATGCATGTTTAAGTGTATTTGTATGCATAATGTGTGTATATATGTATCAAGGGTTTTTTTGGAAAGTACAATGCTATTATGAAAAAAAAATTTAAAAAGATGTTATAATGAATATGTAATATGTGTAGGATGTATGTTTAAGTGTATTCATCTATATTGTAATGTGTATGATGTATGGAAAAAATGTGTGTATAATGAATATATGATGGAAAAAATTGAAAAAAAGTAGGATACAATAATGGAAAAAATGAAAAAACTATGATACTATAATGAATGTGAAATGTTTGTAGGAAGCATGTTTAACTGTATGTGTGTATAATGTCTGTATTTATGTATGTAATGTGTGTGTATATATATATATATATATATATATATATATATATATATATATATATCAAGAGTTTTTTTGGAAAGTACAATGCTGTAATGGAAAAAAATGAAAAAAAATAGTTATGCAATTTGGAAAGTGCAATGCTATAATGAAAAAAATGAAAAAAAAACAATTTGTGTATTTGTATGCAACTTGGAAAATACGATGCTATAATGAAAAAAAATGAAAAACATTGTGTTTTGTATGCAACTTGGAAAGTACAACGCTATAATGGAAAAAAATGAAAAAATAGTTTGTACTTTACAAACTATTTTTTTCTATTACAACATTGTACTTTACAAATTACATACAAATACACAAACTTTTATTTTTTTAATTTTTTCCATTATAGCATTGTACTTCCCAAAAATATTGTAAAGTACAATTCTATAATAGGATAAAATAAGATACTATAAATTAAAGAATATATGCAAAAGTACAATGCTGAAATAGAAAAAACAATATAATATTTAAAGTATAATGTTATTAAATAATAAAAATATTGTAAAGTACAACGCTATAATATGATAGAATATGATATTGTAAATAAAAATTATATTGAAAAGTACAATGCGTAAATAGAATAAACAATATAATATTTAAAGTACAATGATGTTGTAGAAAACTTAAAACAAAATCATATGCCATAATTAACAAAAAATATAAAAAAGTAAGATGCTATAAATGACAAAAAAATTCTTCGAAATTCTATTTGTTTGCGTGTGTGCTTTGTAATTATCACGAGTCTAGAAATACCCGCGTAAAATTGATTTAGAAATTAATTTCGTCATGTTCGTGTTTTGGGAGTGCTTTTTGAAAACCTTATCCCATTTAGGATGTGAACATGTATTACATGATTGTTTGTTTAAGAAAGATTCGGTTGTCATTTTCTCTTTGCTTCTTGGGTGTGTGTGTGTGTATATATATATATATATATATATAGGATATAGATCCGGTAAGAAAATTTTTTTGGTAGGAAGGTAAGAAGTTTTTTTTCTACATATTTTTTTGACGAACAAAAGAAATGAATCACTAGATGATTCATTTGTAAGATGATTCACAAGAAAAAATTCCCAAAAAAACATCTTTATGATTCATTTTTAAGTAAATTTAGAAAAAATTCACTTTTGTGACAATTTTAGTGAATAACAACAAAATCATTGTATAAATGAATCTTCGAGATGTTTTTTTGAGAATTTTTTCTTGTAAATCATCTTACAAATGAATCATCTTATAAATCATTTTGTTTGTTCGCGAAAAAAATATGTAGAAAAAAAACTTCTTACCTTCCTACCTAAAATTTCCTTCTTATTTGGTCTTGACTATATATATATATATATATATATATATATATATATATATATATATATATATATATATAAGCTAAGGGGAAATGTTGCCGAATTTTACTTAAACAGGCAATCATGTAATACACGTTCGTATATAAGATAAGTTATTCAAAAAGTGAGTTTAGAAGCCTACTAATGTGAATACTCTATCCGTTTCTGATTATTTTTTCCCATGTTGGGGATACTTTCTGAATCATCGACTTTATGAAAATTAAACTTGATTTTTGTTTACCATAGAGTAAACCAAAATACTAAACTATATATAGGTTGCATCATGTCTATTGATAAAAGTTGGACTACTAATCCACATTGTCATTCTCCCAATTTCCAACTAGGACTCGACTCCTTTGTCGAGTGATCCATGTCAAACCTACATAGTAAAGGTGAAACCAGATGTCTGTGTGAGGAACGTGATAACCGTTACTTCATGGATTTGAAAGCAATGAGATGTCATGTTCATATATATGGTTGTAGTCGGTCATTCGAAACACAGACATATCACGGTGAACTTTTAATTCCTCCGGTTGTAGATGTTGTAGCGCCAAGTAACGAGATGGCTAATGTTATTGACGATGTTAAGTGGGAATCGAGAGAAAATGATACCAACCTCTATAAAGGAACCTTTAATACAGGGGTAGCGGTGTCGATGATGATTTTGAATAGTTGTTAGAGGCAGTCGAAACCAAGTTCTATCCTGGATGTACATTTCCTTCCCTTGGTTTTTTTTTATCAAAGTTAATGCTTATCAAAGTCAACAACTAATAGACTGATAGTTAATTTGATCAACTCCTCGAGTTATTGCATTCACCATTTCCACAAGACAACAAGGTTCCCCGTTCATATTATCTATCCAAAAAGAAACTGAAGAAGATAGGTTCGGGGTATGGGTCAATACATGTATTAAAGGTGATTGTTTTCTCTTCTGGAAGGAACACAAGTCATTGCAAATTTGTGTCGTTTGTACAGAGATTCGATGGATCGATAAAATCACTATGGTTAAAAAGGTAGCTCATAAGGTGTTACGGTACTTTCCAGTGACCCCTAGAGTACGATGTTTGTTTTGTTCAAGGTACACTTCCAAAGTACCAGGAGATTAGAAGATGGTGTGATGTGTCATCCCGTTGATGGAGAGTCGTGATAAAAATTTGATGTAGATTACCATGACTTATCGAGTGAATCTCACAACATATGCCTAGGACAGGCAGCTTATGGATTTAATCCATTTAGTAACATGTGTAATCCACATATCATGTGGCTGGTCGTACTCACCACATACAATCTTCCACCATGTCTTTGTATGAAAGTGTCATCATTAATATTAGCCTTGTTGATTCCCGGACTCAAATCACTTGGAAAGGACATTTATGTTTTCCTTAGGCCATTATTGGAAGAGATTAAGTTTTTGTGGCACTCCGGTATATGTATTAAAGACGTAGTGACAAACACATTCTTCACAATGAAAGTTATGTTGTTATAAACAATAAATGACTTTCCAACTCGTAGTAGTTTATCGGGTTGGGGCGAACAAAGGTATAGAGCATGCCTGACTTGAAATGAAGACACTCCCTCATATCGTGTAACAAATAAAGCCATTTATGTCAGCCATCATCGGTTCTTAGATGCTAATGATCCATTAAGGATGAGTTGGAAATTTAACAGGCAACCTGAGAGATGACCCGCTTCGAGACACTTTACTAATGAAGCAATACAAGATCAACTAGGTTGTCTACTACTTCGTAAACTGGGTAAGCATCCTAAGATTGTCAAGGAAAACATGGATTGGCAAGAATTTAGGTTGAATTAGTCGAAACATAGCATATTTTTTTAGCTCGAGTATTGGCCTTCTTTGCAGCTGAAGCACCACATAAATGTGATGCATGTCGAGAAAAATGTGGGTGAGAGTGTGTAACAACCCAATTTTCAGAAAATTTTAAAATTTTAATTTCATAAACATCATCGATAGGAAGTTCAAAAATCCCAATACATATCAATATTATCATTGAAATCAGAGTACAAAAAGCTAAATGTGAAAACATTGGAGAATGCACGCCACGTCATTAAGCCTGGCCCTTGCCCTTATCAATAGAAGTACCTGAAACATTCAATAAAACTGTAAGCACAAGCTTAGTGAGTTTACCAATCACACAAATCATATAATCACATAATTTCATGCTCATACATATATATACAAGTTTGCCATGGACACCCTTCATGGTCTTTAATTGAATGTCATGGGCTACCCCTATGGTCTTATATCCTCATGCCATGGGCTCCTCCAATGGTCTTGCCAAGTGCCATGAGCTCCTCCCATGGTCTTCACATAAACCCATACATAAATCAAATAAGAAACCATTACATATTCCAATACTAATCATCTCATGTCAATTAATGGGCTGACCTTGGTACCTTCGACCCATGAGTGTGGTGAGAAGACTCACCTCAATACTGCATGGAAGCTGACTAGGTCGGGACTCTAATATCCACTCTACACAATCATATAACAGAAACAATTTCTTAAATACAACTAAAAAATTCCCCAAAACCCCTTAAAGGTCAAACTTGGTCAAAGACTAAGGTCAAAAGTCAAAGTCAACATTCTGAGTTGACCAAACTCGTTGAGTTGTCCCTCAACTCGTCAAGTTTCTCTATCACACATACAAATCGAGAAAAATCCCATCAACTCGTCAAGTTCACTAATGAAATCTTTGAGTTGGTCAGAAATCCAACCTCTTAATGCATTAAGCTAATACCATTGAATCTAGGGACTCCAAATGTCAGATCTCATCCAAAATGATGTCTAGAAGGGTAAAGTTTCCAACTTTACCCTTAACAACCATCCAAAAAGAAGCAAACCCAACCCTAGGCTCTTTAGAGTGAGTCTTAGTCCATTAAGCCCTTGAACTATCCCAATATAGTCCCAAAACACATAT